>NW_020230057.1:21299-46400 GCF_003227715.2 Harpegnathos saltator | reverse complement strand
ATTTCACTCTCAATTCCCAGTAGAAGCGGAATATGAACATTTAAATTCAATCAATCTAAATTAAATAACTAAAATTTAAAAATGTAACTTCGGTACTCCTAAACGGCTCAAGATACAGGAACGCGCCTTTTGCCTCAATAATAGTCCTGTATCAACCCATCCCACCAAAATTTCGACTCTCAATCCCAGTTTAAGAAGCGGAGATCATGAACATTTAAATTCAAATTCAATTAAAAAACTTAAATTATAAAAATGAATTACGGGATCTCCTAAATGGCTCAAGATACAGAGCAGGAACGCGCTTTTGCCTCAATATAGTCCTGTATCAACCTATTCTCACCATAATTTCGACTCTCAATTCCAGTAAAGCGGAGATATGAGACATTTAAAATTCAAATTTCAAATTAAAATTATCTAAAATTTAAAAAATGTAACCTTCGGTATCTCTATAACGGCTCAAGATACAGGAACGCGCTTGCCTAACTATAGTCCTGTATCAACCCTATCCCCCACCAAATTTCGACCTCAATTCCCAGTAGAAGCGGAGATATGAACATTTAAATTCAAATTTCAATTAAAATTAACTTAAAATTTAAAAATGTAACCTTCGTGATATCTCTCTAAATGGCACAAGATACAGGAACGCGCTTTTGCCTCATATAGTCCTGTATCAACCCATCTCACCATAAAATTTCGACTCTCAATTCCCGTAGAAGCGGAGATGATGAACACATTTAAATTCAAATTTCAATTAAAATTAACGTAAAATAAAAAATGTAACCTCTCATATCTCCTAAACGCTCAAGAACAGGAACGCGCTTTTGCCCAATATAGTCCTGTATCAACCCTATCCACCATAAAATTCGACTCCAATTCCCAGTAGAAGCGGAGATATGAACATTAAATTCAAATTTCAATTAAAATTAACTAAAATTTAAAAATGTAACCTTCGGTATCTCCTAAACGGCTCAAGATACAGGAACGCGCTTTTGCCTCAATATAGTCCTGTATAACCCTATTCTCACCAAAATTTCGACTCTCAATTCCAGTGAAGCGGAGATATGAACATTTAAATCAAATTTCAATTAAAATTAAACTTAAAATTTAAAAAATGTAACCTTCGGTATCTCCTAAACGGCTCAAGATACAGGAACGCGCTTTTGCCTCAATATAGTCCTGTATCAACCCTATTCTCACCATAAATTCGACTCTCAACCCAGTGAAGCGGAGATATGACATTTAAATTCAAATTTCAATTAAAATAACTTAAAATTAAAAATGTAACTTCGGTATCTCCTAAACTTCAAGATACAGGAAACGCGCTTTTTGCCTCAATATAGTCCTGTATCAACCCTATTTCTCACCATTAAATTTCGATCTCAATTCCCAGTAGTAGCGGAGATATGAGCATTTAAATTCAAATTTCAATTAAAATTAACTTAAAATTTAAAAATGTAACCTTCGGTATCTCCTAAATGGCTCAAGATACAGGAACGCGCTTTTGCCTCAATATAGTCCTGTATCAACCCTATTCTCACATGTTTTTTAAAAATATTTTTTAAAATATTGAACAGGTATTTTTTAATTTTCAATCCAATGATCATTTCTGGAGAATTGCAGAAAATCTAATTTTTTGCGATTACAGCGCCATCTATCACGAATCAAAAAAAAAGTTTCGAATAAAACTTACGTGTTTTGTGGCGTAGAATCCGAATCTGTAATAAAAAATGAGGGTTCCCGTTTAAGATTTCAAAGTTGCCCTCCATCCCCACCCCCCGGGAGTGGGGTGGGAAATCGAGTTTGATATCATTGGATGTCCCCCTCGAGACGAATAAATTTCATTACCCACTTTTTTTGATCCGACATGTAGTTTCCCAGATATTACGATTTGTCAGATTAAATGGGACACCCTGTATAATATTTTAAACAAGGTAAGCAGCTATAAGTCTTGTTCGAAAAATAACACATATACGTAAAAGGGACCGAGTACATTCAATTCCCAGAAAAATGCTGTCAAAAACAGAATGTTATTGATATAAAAGCCTATCTATTCATTCTAAGCAAATATAAAAGCGATATCTTTTGTACATATTATTTTGAACGAGATAAGTGTCTATAGACCTTTTTCGAAAATTCTCACGCTCGTAAAAGTAAACTTCGTTTACTTTTACGATCCAATCCCTTAGAGAAACGCTTTCAGAAACTAAATGTTATCCATACAGAAGTTTATCTCCTATCCTAAGTAAACGTGAATGATACATCTTTTGTATATATCATTTTGGAAAAGATAAGCAGCTGTAGACTTTTTATGCATGCGCATCTTCCTCCCCACTACTTTTTCTATTCTCTACAGGAAAGACATGTAGAACTGAGACTGCTCAGTCATTCGAGCTTCGTTGCTTCTACTCGTTGCATAGCTATCTCTCGTGTGAGTTATTTACAAGTTCTTGCAAGAATAATGTCCGTCGCTAACGTGAACGCTGATTTTAAGAAGACGTCGAACAGCTTCTCTACAAAAGTGGGAAATGAACGTAACATACTTCTATGCACGACTTACGCTCTTAACAATTCGGACACTAAGAGGGTGCAAGTTGGGTTGCGTACCATGTTCGACGTGGGAACATTCGAGCCTGCGATCAAGATAATGGGAAACACGGCTTCAGAAATTCTTCTTGATTTAAATACGTGGGAAAAATTTAAAGATATTATACCCTCTGCAAATTCTTACTTGTGCTGGGAAAATAAGGATATACCAGCTCTTATCTTCATTAACGACATCACCATTAGCTTTACCTCTACGTATGCTGCATGGGCTATAATGGTGAGCCAGCGAGAGGAAATGGCGGGAGAAAGCGGGCCAGCGATGAAGACGTTGGAGGACTCCACACATTTGAAGCAATCACTGTTGAAGAAGCGTAAACTATACACGGAAAATATTATAATGCAGAAGACTTCTTTCGATGGTCTGGAAATTATCGTAAAATGTATCGACGTTAGATACGAGTACTTACAATCGGTTGTAGCTCTTGTAAATAATTGTAATTTTAATATCCGAGATAGAGCTTAATCTCCCGAAGAAAGACATAAACGAAGATTTCGTAAAACAGACGTTCACTGCTAAATATCGAGAAATCGAAGAAAACATACGGCGCCAAATAAAAAATTTATCATTTTTAGACTTCTACTTTAATATCGTATTCTATGAATTAACCTCGATTCATTTAAATGAAATTATACGTGAAATTGTAATGAATGCTCAGTGCTACGAATGGTTGTGAAGCTACGAATGTAACTTCAAAAATAAAATGTGAATTTATTCTATTCTATAAAAAATTCTATAAAATATAAATATTCTATAAAATATAATATTCTATAATATAATATTCTATAAAATATAATATTCTATAATATAATATTCTATAAAATATATTCTATAAAAAATTTTGTGCATTCCTTTCTCTTCACCTTTTCTCTCTTCCCTGTGATCTTCAGTTCGAGACCCTAGCAAAACCCGTTGTAAACTTTTTGAGTTCGAAAGCGAGGGACCTACACAGGTAAAAATATTCGGGACATAGACCGGGGATATCGTTTTTCAATAAACACTAGGTAGTTTTTGTCTTCGAAATTATCCCTACCTGCTCGGACATGTTCGTACACGCTCGCGCGACTCAAGAGCAGGGGTCTCAGAGGCTCGAGTCCGTAGGGTCTAGAATTTTCGAAATTTTTCGCGTGTGACGTCGATACTCTCCATATGTATACAATATAACTAGTGTAAGATATGGACCACTTGGCGACATCTTTCAAGATGTAAAGCGTATAGGTGAATTGTCGTATAGGTGGAAGCGTATAGGTGAAGATACCTTTTTGAGTATAAATACGGCTGGAAAGAACAAGGTCGCTCTCTGAGCTTCTCCTCGGCAGGCAAGCGTGTGAAACTCAGGAAGCGAGATTCGAAGCCATCCACAAATGCACTACGGGTATGATTTTGGATTATCGCAATCATATTCAGTGACTCTTTTGACGCATTGTGGTTTATACTATTTCTGTTCGAGCTATTACTAATCGCAGGAACTGACCTATGCAATCAGTATCGTCGCTTGTCCTCATTAGATCGATATCGTACCACTGCAACTCTCACGAATTACAGAGATTAAGGCAAGTGGTGACTCTAGCGTAAATTTTCAGTTACATTTATTATGTTCGAGTATTAAAAGATGTGTGTGCTTGTGAAGAATCGTCTCTTTTTGATACGCACATAAGACTCCTCATCTACACCAACAATCTTCCTATTCTAAATATCTAATTAAACGCTCAGTACAAAGGTTAAGACTGGTATAATAGTCCGAAGTGATTAATTCTACACTAGTTTCCATCAAAGCGTAGTGCTTAAGATGCTTAGCTCAAGAGCCAGCGAACCCAGGTTCGAATCCGAGCAGGACCTATAGAATTTTTCCAGAGAACACACATGCGGGGCTAACCCCGGGCCTACACACACACACCTCTCTGTTATACGTATGTGTACGTCGTGAAGCCAATTTCTACCAAAGAGTAACAGTAGCGCCGCAGTAGTAAGGCGTTTGACTCAAGAGCCAGCGAACCCAGATTCGAATCCATGCAGACCCTACACAGCCGCAATATTGCAATATTGCAGCAATATTGAAGCAATATTATAATATCGTAGCAATATTACAAAATCACAAGATTATTATATAACATTCCAGCAATATTATCACAATATTACAGAGTGATATATCAGATTACAATATCACTGGAATATTATTGCAATGTTACAATGTGACTATCGTATGGCAACATAGTGACAATATTACAACAATATTGCGCGATGATAAATCTCATTGCAATATCATAGGAATATTGCCGCTATATTCCAGCATGATAGACCACTATGTAATATTTCTGAGTATCGCAGTAATAATTCAATGTGATATATCAATCTACAATATCGCAGGAATATTATAACAATGTTGTGGAGTGATATATCAGACAGATTGAATAAATCAGCATTATAAAGTAAAAAAACGTTAGAAAAATCGATATGAGATGAAATTCGTGATTTCGGCTACAATGTTGAGTCCGCCATATTGAAAAAAAATTTAGAAAAAGAAACTACCCATATATTTTTAAGGTACAAATGTTAATAACGCGATCTTTGTAGTTTCCGGTATAAAATAACAATTTTTTTTAAGAAATCAATGATTTTCATAAAAGACAGACTGAAGAAAATACGCCGTTTTGTTTAGACCTAAATGGTCAAATTGTAAAAAGCTACCCGAAAACTCTTAAAAAAATTATTCCCGAAAATAATTATTAGCGATTTCTTTAATATCTGTTAGCTCAAAGTTTATAGTCATGCTATTGACGGTTGCTGTACTCAGTTTCAGAATCCTTTACTGAATAAGACATAAAATTTTTTCGATTTGCGAAAAGTTCTTATTGAAAACTTCTATAAACATTATTCTTTATGCTATCATTATATTTATATTTCTATTATTGAAAATTGTCTTATATATATATATATATATTGTTACGTCCCGTGGAATTTTATTGGATTCAATAGAATTTATTTGATAACGTGGATATGACTATAAGGAAAGCGCCCCTGTACGGAGAATAATACACGGTTTGCGAAACACATCGAACGACATAGAGGAAGACAAATATTGTTTATTAACTTGGATATCGAAAGGCTTACTGTGATCGGATGGCTGGAACATCACTGTTTAGGCGCCCAACGGAACGGGAGAAGGAGCCCTCGTACGTGCCCGCGTTCCTCCCAGCTGAGATGACGGAACGTCGAACGCTCGCGATATCGCACTCCCGGCTTCCGAAAGTCGCGTCTGTCTTTTCTTGTACGAATTAATTAAGAAGATCGTGAAATTGGTTGAAGTCACAAATACACTTGGTTGCAACAATTGTAATGAGAAAAAAACTAGAAAGAAAAAAAAAGGAAATATACGAGAATATGAGAGACCGTCACGAGATGATAGAACTTGAAGATTCTCTAAGTACAATAGTTAAGGAGAGACTTGTGAGCACGCGTCCGAAACGTGTGACGGCCTCAACGAGAGTGAAGAAGCGGGCGGTTCGCCGACGGGCCGAGGAGTCCTTCTTCTTTGTGTCGGAGCAAGACGCGAGTTACTCGATCTCCGGATGCAACAACGATAAGAACCCCGCCAAAGTGTTGCCTAAACAGTTCGGTTATCTTAGAATGAAAACGTTTACAATTTTATAGTCAACCGCGGGTGGACAATAATGCGGCAATCGCGAATTTAGGTACGACGCTTTACAATGATAGGCCAAGGAAGTATTCCTGGCGAATTCGGCGCAATAAGTTTAATAATTTTAACGGAGAGTGGCAAACGGGGGTAGTACAATTTTATAATGATAGGTTTTTACTTTTTTACACTACATTTCTAACGCTTTGATTTAATAACCGGATAATATGTAAAGTTTAGCGAGATGTCGGATGAAAGAAACAAGGTGGAGAATTACGACGCGATATGCCTTGTCTCCCATCCGAGATTCCTGAGAGC
This sequence comes from Harpegnathos saltator, assembly GCF_003227715.2. NCBI lineage: Eukaryota > Metazoa > Arthropoda > Insecta > Hymenoptera > Formicidae > Harpegnathos > Harpegnathos saltator. The sequence goes on along the minus strand of NW_020230057.1, from coordinate 39,846 downwards.
GAAGCTGGGCCGTGCTGCTGACGCAAAATAGTTATGAGATTCGTAGAATCACAATGCTTATACTGCAGAGTTATAAAGATAACGATTAGAAAAGTTGTTAACGGTTATAACACAACTTTCCCACACTTAGTGCTTATTTTTATTGTTAAGAAGCAAGAGATGGGGAAGCTGCATAGTCTGTCCGCTATGATAAAAGTAATTTGGAATAATAGTAAGAAATAATAGCCAAGCCCTCGCGCAATCGGGCTGTTATTCTTGAGACTACGTAAGCAATGATAAAGCATACGCGCGCTGTAGAAAACGACGTGTCAAATTAACATAGAACAGAAGTGTCGAAAAGAAAGAAAACAGAAAAGAGTAACACAATTCATATGTTGAGTCTGGCACATAAAATGTGTCATCCAAAATCGATATATCAAATTAACACACGCCGGTGACGGAAATTTAACACAAGGTTTTCCATATACAAAGGAATAGTAAAAGGCATTAAAGCTAACGCATTAACTTAAAATAAAATGCTAGTAACAATTACAGGTCGCCGTTACGAATGTCAACATAATATAATCCTAGTCCATATCGAACGAGGGAGGGGAGAACTGGAAGTTTAGATTGCAAGATGTACCGCTCGATAAGGATAAAAAAGAAATAAGAAAAAGGGGGGAAAAATAGGAGCTGAGACGTAACAATATATATATATATATATATATATATATATATACAGGGTGCACGATTTATCTGAAGACATTGAAATATCTCGAGAACTATGCATTGGATAAAAAAAATGGTTAATGAAAGTTGTTAGTCTCGAAGGGGTACATCCAATGATATCAAACTCGACCTCCCACCCCACCCCCTAAGGGTGGGGGTTGGGGGCAACTTTGAAATCTTAAATGGAAACCCCCATTTTTTATTGCAGATACGGATTCTACGCCACAAAATACGTAAATTTTGTCCGAAACTTTTTTTTTGATTCGTGATAGATGGCGCTGTAATCGCAAAAAATTATATTTTCCGCAATTCTCCAGAAATGATCATTGGATTGAGAAATAAAAAATACCTGTTCAATATTTTTAAAGAACATAATAAAAGTTATTTCCCCCCCCATCCTCTCGGGGTAGGGTGGGTGATAACGTTCAAATCTCAAATGGGAACCCGAATCGAAGAGGGAACTGCTCGACGCGCCACTGTGAATGTATGGTGAATTACGGCTTATTATAAAAGGCAGTGCAATGCGGTCAGAGCTCACTTTTCTTTCAGAATTAGAACTGAAAGCATCTCTAACAATTTCATTTTACTTGACTAGTTTTTATTGCCTGCATATCTACCCTTCATTCTTTGAACAGAATTGCAAGTGGAAAATAAATTCTGCAACCGTAGAAGAAAAAATTGAAATGATTCTGATTTATGGTGAATGTAGGAGGAATGTTGACGATGCTGTTGCCTTGTATGCTGATCGTTTTCCAGACAATGTTCGCTCACATTCTTTTTTTTACAAAGTTGTGACTGCCTTTATCTCGGATGGCAGCGTACAAACTAAAAAAAGAAAACGAAGAACAACTGTTACAGGAGAAGTTAATGAAATAGCTGTGCTAGCAGCTGTTCACCACAACCCACAGGTAAGCACTCGGTAATTACATCGCGATTTCGGAATTTCCGGAGATAGTATTCGCAGAATATTGCATCGTCATAAGTATCACCCATATCATATTTCACTGCATCAAGAACTTCATGGCGATGATTTTCATAACCGAGTGGTGTTTTGTGAATGGGCACTTCAACAAATGCAAACGAACCCCAATTTCATTGCTAATGTACTATTTTCAGATGAGTCTACATTCACAAACCATGGTGGCGTTAATCGACATAACATGCATTACTGGAATGTAGAAAATCCCCACTGGTTACGACAAGTTGAACATCAACGTTCTTGGTCGGTTAACGTTTGGTGTGGAATCATAGGGAACAGACTCCTTATTTTATTGAAGGTAATTTGAATGCAATCAAATATCGAAATTTCCTGGAACAGGAACTACCACCACTACTTGATGATGTTCTCTTGGACGTTCGACAAAGTATGTGGTTTCAGCATGACGGTTGCCCAGTGCATAACTCAATAGCAGCACGGGAAGTATTAGACCGTGATTACAATGGTCGGTGGATTGGCAGAGGTGGCCCGATTAATTGGCCTGCTAGGTCGCCTGATTTGACATCGCCGGATTTCTTTCTGTGGGGTTACCTAAAAGATAAGGTTTATCAACAAGTGCCAACAACTCGTGAAAACATGGTAGAACGCATAAGAAACGCTTGCGCTGAAACTCCCGCAGATATGCTTCTATCCCGTGTACAGTCATGTGAAAAAAGGATCAATAAGTGTATTGAAGTTGAAGGTAAAAATTTCGAACACTTACTCTAATTAATTGAACAGTGAGAGGCAAGGGGACTCACATTAAAAAAGCACTCCGATCTGTGAAAGGCAAGGGGACTCACATTAAAAAAGCACCCGAAGGGAACATAAAACTACTACGTCCTCGTCGTTATTCCTGTGTAACGCTAAAAGCAGTTTCTCGGAAAAATTCAACGCTATCTATCACGAATGAAAAAAATTGTTTCAATAAAAATTTCACGTATAATCTAATTCTGCAATGAAAAATGTGGGCCCCATTTGAGATTTGAACGTTATCACCCACCCTACCCCGAGAGGATGGGGGGGGGGAATAACTTTTATTATGTTCTTTAAAAATATTGAACAGGTATTTTTTATTTCTCAATCCAATGATCATTTCTGGAGAATTGCGGAAAATATAATTTTTTGCGATTACAGCGCCATCTATCACGAATCAAAAAAAAAGTTTCGGACAAAATTTACGTATTTTGTGGCGTAGAATCCGTATCTGCAATAAAAAATGGGGGTTTCCATTTAAGATTTCAAAGTTGCCCCCAACCCCCACCCGCCGAGGGTGGGGTGGGAGGTTAAGTTTGGTATCATTGGATGTCCCCCTTCGAGACTAACAAAAACAAGGAACTTGGGTTCCTTATGATTTGAAGCCAAGAGACATTGAGCGTCGTTTTTTCGCCTGTGAACAACTGCTCCAGCGGCAAAAAAGGAAGGGTTTTCTTCATCGCATCGTTACGGGTGATGAAAAATGGATTCATTACAGCAACTCAAAGAGAACAAAATCATGGGGACTGCCCGGTCATGCTTCTACGTCGTCGGCTCGGCCGAATATTCACGCTGCGAAGGTTTTGCTGTGTATTTGGTGGGACCAGGGCGGTGTTATTTATTATGAGCTGTTGAAACCGAACGATACCATCACTGGGGAACGGTATCGAACTCAATTGATGCGATTGAGCCGAGCACTGCGCGAAAAGCGGCCACAATACGAGCAGAGGCACGAAAAAGTGATTCTACAGCATGACAACGCTCGGCCTCACGTTGCCAAACCCGTTAAAACCTACTTAGAAACGCTCAAATGGGAAGTCCTACCCCACCCGCCATATTCCCCAGATATTGCGCCGTCCGATTATTACTTGTTCCGTTCGATGGCACATGGTCTGGCTAATCAGCAGTTCCGCTCATATGAAGACATCTCAAAATGGCTTGATTCGTGGATAGCCTCAAAAGACGAACACTTCTACCGTGACGGTATTCGAGCTCTGCCAGAAAGATGGGAAAAAGTTATCGCTAGCGATGGGCAATATTTTGAATGATTCACTTGTAACCATTTTTTCACAATAAAGTTGCATTTTCAACAAAAAAACAGCGAGAACTAATTGCGTTGCATCCATGTTTGATGAGGTTCGTTATGAACTGGATGGTGTGGAGATTGATCGTAACAGAAACGTGGGAATAACTTGAACGCTCAAAAACTATGTATCGATATCTTCAGACGAAAATGCTGTCACGAAAAATGCCGCGTGGGATACGACTGACACTATTTCGCCGGACGGATAGATCAACTTTTGCGTACCACTCAGCGTGTTGCTAGGATTCTGTGAAGACTACAAGCATAGTGATTAACGCGCGTCACGAATTGATTCTATTACGATCACGCAGCGACAACAACAGTCTACTAGGATCTTCAGCGCTGGATCCTAAGATTGAGTTATTCAAGATACAATGGCGAATGCTTCACGTAATTTTGAACGATATCAAAAACTTTCTATACTGGAAACTTTGGAGAACGGACGATACCTGAGTATGAGTTTCCGCTCATGGGATCTGTATGAATTTCCACTATTGCAAAGCACGGCCAAACACCTGTGGATCGTCAAAACTGCTACTAATCTGGAGAAACCTCGATTCGTTATCTTTGCGCTGCAGACTGGCCGGAAGAATGTCATATCGGAAAATATAGCTCGTTTTGATGACTGCAAATTGATCAACGTGAAGCTCTATTTGAATTCAGAGTGTTATGCGTACGACATGAGTTTAGACTTTGCAAAAAATAAATGCGCCATACTTTATGATATGTATAGATGTTTCCGTAAATCGTATTATGGATACGACACGGCTGAAGTATGGTTAACAATTACCGACTTTCGGCGGCTAAGTCCTTTCGTGGTCATTGATTGTTCGCGTCGCAATGAGTCGGTCAAGAGTGCCACTGCGGATGTGCGGATGGAATTTGAATATAAGGAGAATATACCGGCGAATACTACCGCATATTGTCTCATCCTGCATGATCGTGTAGTTGAATACAGCCCGCTAACCAACATAGTGCGCAAACGCAACTAACACCAGAAAGTGTGTACGAGAAAAGAATAATACATCAGAAAGTATATAGGAGAAAAGAATAATACACGAAACAAAGTGCTATAAATGGCATTTCTCTCTCGGATGTGTCGATGAATGTTTCACCATGGTTGTGCCGACGTTTGTGGACTTGCAAGAATTCACGGTTGGAAAGAGATTTATTGTAAAAGAAGGAGCGATACTGAAGAACGGAACTATTCTTTCGCATTATGTCTTCACGAGTCCGATGCCGTGGTATCTGCTCATAAAATCAGACAAATCGAGGACCTACTGGTTAACGGCTAATCATCATGGATTAGGATGGGAAGATAGAACCGTCAAATACTACAAAGCTAAACATTTGGTTACTGCAGCTGTGGTGGGTGATATGTATGACGAGCTTAAAGACGATGCATCTCAATTTGTGTACATGAAGGGACATGAGAAGCGCGAATGGTTGTTACAACTTCTGGATAACAATGTGTGCGAATGGTTGTTACAACTTCTGGATAACAATGTGAGAAGCAGCGTGATCATTAAGACCATGGACACCGATTACGACGATATGCCTTCCTTGCAAAAATTGAATAATACTTTTCGATGTAATAATCATATGAAAAATTGTGCATTACAGAATGTACTAAATATTTTCAATTGGTGGTCTCGAAGAAAATTGTACGACGCTATATAATAAATCATTATTTCAAATGTACAAATGTTTTTTCCAACACGCTTATCCCCTTTCTTAGGATTTTATATGGTAATTGTGTTTGATAAAAATACTTCTTTATTTGCAGTATGATGCTTATTAGACGTTCGAGAGACGTTCGATACACGTTCGATAGACGTTCGACAGACGTTTCATAGACGTTCGATAAACGTTCGAGAGACGTTCGATAGACGTTCGAGAGACGTTCGATAGACGTTCGAGAGACGTTCGATAGACGTTCGAGAGACGTTCGATATGCCACAGTAAACGAAAGGTCTGTGAGGTTCGAGTCTGGCCTAATTTCGAGTTTTTCTCTCATGACGTCATCATGCCCACTGTAAGAACCTTTACTAGACGTCTAATAGCAATAGGCGACGGTAGTCTAGGAGCTTTGGAGCATTGGATAGTAACCGCGAGGGCCGAGGTTTGAGTCTACCTATATTCCAGTACATTTTTTTCCTCGTGATGTCACGGTCACCATCTTATGTGACGTCCCACCATGAGTTCCCCTTCTCCGCGCGACGTCATACCCTGCGCCCTGAGTTCCCCGCTTCCCCGCAATCCCCTCAACACTACTAGGTTAGAACCGGTCTTACTATTCTACTAGTGCGCATACTCATCTTAGTAAGAGCTAGACGCAATTCCTACTTTTCCAGCACACGCTGCCGGACTTGGAGCTTCCACAATCCCCTATTCGAAAGCGGGGTGCTACTCTCTCTGAGGCCGACTTTCCACCAGTAGATGTCGGCCTGCGCCTCTGCTACCAATTCCCATGATGGAAACCCCGCCAAAATGCACGCCGCCTCATAGGCGATAGTGCGATATTCTCGTGCTTCGGTGGCCAACAGTTGCTGGGTCGACTGGGCCACATTATGACTCGAGAGGTTGCAACGCTCCTTCGATCATCCATTTCAGCGCGCACTCATTTGTCAGATTTCTATTATTAATATCTCGATAATTATTGCGATTTTCGCAAAATTGTGCTTTTTTTTCTTTTCAGCTTAACCCAATCTACCTTCAGGTTGAATTTTCGGATTGGCAGCTAATTACCGGACACCCTGTATATGATTATATTAGGGATATGCAAAAGTTTCCAGCGCTTCTAAGGCAATATTTTTTATTAATATTATTATAAATGACAGAGTGTTTCCAATCAAAATATCTTCCGGCATTATCTACTACTTTTTGCCATCTTTCAGGCAAAAGATGAATACGATCAAAGAAGTCTTTATGCTTAGAATGAATGAAGTTGAATCGACGAATTGTGATACTTCCTCAACATTGCGAAATCGTATATTGGAAAGACCGTGTTGTATAGAATCGATGAATTGTGATACTTCCTCAACATTGCGAAATTGTATATTGGAATGATCGTGTTGTATAGAACGAAATAACTGAAAATCCGATAGAACAATATGTGGAGAATATGCCGGGTATGATAGGACTTTCTATTGCAATTCCATTAAAGTTTCCCAGGTCGTCAGTGCAATATGGAACTTGGCATTGTCGTACAGAGAAATCATTTTATTTTGTTTTATCGCAAAATATGGCCGTTTCTCGATCAATTGCTCATTCGACTGCTTTAATTATCGACTGTATAATTCCGCGATGATAGTCTGGAATGGTTTTAACAGCTCATAACACATCACTCTTTGCATGTCTCACCAAATACATAGGAGGACCTTGTGACCATGGGATATTTCGTTTGAGTGGAACGTAGAGGGTTCTCCGGGAACCCGGGATGATCGTCGCCGATCTATGGATCTACACATGATCTTTTGAGATGGGACTGTCATAATAAATCCATTTTTTGTCTCCAGTCACAATTCGATACAAGAAAGACTTGTGTTTAGGTCTATTGAGCAACAAAAGACAAATGGTGACTCAGCTGGCAATAACGTTCTCGGATAATTCATGGGGAATCCATTTCCCTTTCTTCAGAATTTTTTTCATTTCATGTAATGTATCTCATATAAATTCTTCCAGGGTTGGGAAAGTTACTTCGTGAAAGTAACTAGTTACAGTTACAAGTTACTGACTTTCAAAAGTACACATGTAACATGTTTGAGTTACAGTTACTTAAAAAGTAAAGAGTCGTTACTTTTCAGTTACTTTTCTATAATAAATGTGCTATTATTTTAAATTTCGTAATTGTGTAAATTTCAAAATTAATTTAAATTATACCTTAGTTAATTATACTTTATTATGAATATAAAATGTTATATATTACAATGTTACTTTATTATAAATATATTGAATAATGAATAATACTTCGAATACTTCCGCATATGCTGACCATGGCATTTTAAGATCTTTTTCTAATGATTGCGATGTCTTATCCATTGCTTCAATTTTTAAGTAACTGGAACCACGCAGTGTACGAGGGCAATCTGAAAAGTTTTGAGCCTCAACATGAAAACAATTGGCAGAAAAGTTGAATGTGAGCCGAGTAGCAATTTGTGAACGATTACAAGCGATGGGAAAGATCCAAAAGATGGGAAGATGAGTGCCACATGAATTGAATGACAGGCAATTGGAAAATCGAAAAATCGTCAGTGAAATGCTGCTTCAAAAGTATGAAAGGAAGTCATTTCTGCATCGAATAGTAACGGGTTATGAAAAATGGATTTATTTCGAAAATCCCAAGCGAAAAAAATAATGGTTATCACCTGGCGAAGGCGGCCCATCGACTGCAAGGCCAAATCGCTTTGGTCGCAAGACCATGCTCTGTGTCTGGTGGGATCAGGTTGGTATCGTATATTATGAACTGTTGAAACCTGGAGAAACAGTTAATACTGATCGCTACCAATAACAAATGATCAATTTGAACTGTGCATTGATCGAAAAACGTCGAAAAGCGTCACAATACGCTCAAAGACATGATAAGGTGATTTTGCAGCATGACAACACGCCGTCTCATACAGTAAAACCAGTCAAAGAAGTGTTGAAATCACTTGGATGGGAAGTTTTATCGCACCCGCCGTACTCTCCAGACCTGGCTCCATCCGACTACCACCTTTTCGCATCGATGGGGCACGCGCTTGCAGAGCAGTACTTCGCCGATTTCGAAGAAGTTAAAAAATGGCTCGATGAATGGTTTAGCTCAAAGGAGAAACAGTTCTTTTGGAATGGCATCCATAAATTGCCTGAGAGATGGGCAAAATGTATAGAATCAAATGGCCAATACTTTGAATAAATATATTTTAACTATCCATTGTGAATAACGTGTTTTCTTTAGCGAAAAAACGGGAAAGGAATTACCGACACACCTGGTATGACTCTACTCGTCAAGTACCATTCTGGTACTACAATGGTATATACTTTGAAAGATGACTGTGAAAATTTCAGCCATTTTGGACGCTCAGTTATTGTTTGACAGTCATTTATGTCAGTCGATTTCAGTGTTTTTGTAAAAATATAAAAAATCGAATATCGTGCCGTGATTAAATTCTTGCATTCGAAAGGCAATACGCCTGTGCAAATAAAAACCGAGTTGGGCGCTGTTTACGGGGACTCTGTCCCATCATTTGCCACCGTGAAAAGATGGACAGCTGAATTTAAACGTGGTCGTACCAGCTTGGCTGATGATGAACATTCGGGACGGCCAAAAATTGCGACCACCAGCGATAACATTGAAAATGTTCACCAAATGGTACTGAACGACCGTCGAATCCAGGTTAGATTGATAGCAGAGGCTATGGGTATATCGAAAGAGCGCGTTTGTCATATATTGACTGAAGAATTGAACATGCGTTAGTTATCCGCGCGTTGGGTGCCGCGCTTGCTCACTTTGGACCAAAAACGTATTCGCCGGTCGTCATGGTCAAAATTCACGAATTGCACTTCGAATTGGTTGACCACCCACTGTATTCACCAGATCTGGCCCCCAGCAACTTTTTCCTTTTTCCCAAGTTTAAAGTTTCGCTTGGAAGACAGAGATTTTCATCGAACGAGGAGGTCATCGCATATGTAAACGCCTATTTTGCGAAGCAAGACGCCAACTACTATTTGGAAGGGTTAAAGAAGTTAAAACATCGCTGGGAAAAATATATCGACTTAAAAGGAGACTATGTTGAAAAGTAAAACTACATTTGACGAAAAAATACTTGTTTCTATGTTAGGCTCAACTTTTCAGACTGTCCTCGTACTTCACGCTAAACGCAGGTTATGTTAATGACTAAGGACTGGCGACGCGCGACGGAAATGTCTAATAGGAATTTAATTTTTTGAAAAGAATACAGATTGCGTTCGAAGAGGAGACTATCAGCGCTATTGCGTCATTTTATCTTTGTTTTACATCTAATGAATGATAAAGATGGCGTAATAGCACACTTTCCGAACGCAGCTAGAATAACTAATGCTTATTAGATATCGAGTATCGCACGTAGCATTATAATGTTACCCACAGATGTCTATACTATAAATATCTGTGGTACTACCAGAAACTTAGGTTTGAAATATATAAAGTAACTATTAAAGTAACTATTAAATTAGTTACCAGTTGCATTAGTTACTAGTTATCAAATAAATGTAACTAAGTTAAGTTACAGTTACAAATGAAAAATGGAACGAAGTTAAGTTATAGTTACTAAAAAAAAGTAACTGTAATTGTACCTTCGTTACAAGTAACGAGTTACTTCCCAACTCTGAATTCTTCATCTCGAAGTACTTACTTACGAAGTGCTCTCATTAACATGTAACCTCTCATTAACATGTAATGCCGTCACACGTCAGTCAGTTTTTGTGTATAGAAAATAGGAATCGCTTCCTCTTTGTAATGCTCTGTATAGCTCATGAACAATCCTGACCTGTTGGCTCGTGCGCTATCTTTCGCTAGAATAACCTGAAACTAACCTAGAACAATATGAAATCAATCTCCCGTGCGGCCTAACGTATATTCCGGCCCGCTCGGCCTAACGTAATCTCGGGCCTGTTCGGCCTAACGTAAACTCCGGCCCGTACGGCCCAATGTTACTTTTTGCCCAACGTTTGGCGTGTCACAATCTTCGACTCGTACGGCCTACAACTCGAAATGCACCTCATTTCTCGGTAACTACTGGGCGGTGACTCGATAAGCTCCTTATCTGAGGTCCAATACAATCTCACTCACGAACGATTTCTGAATAAACATGTTAACATCTCCCGTATTGCTAAATTGCGTCACGAAAAGTCGTAATCCTACACGTTTCCTTCACTTATTATTTTAATATATCACTTCTTTTGTACAGTAGAATAATCTTTTATCGAGTTTTATTATAGTTTTATTATAGTTTGTTATAGTTATAAGTTTTACTTGTAAAAACTTATGTACATACATATTTTGAAAAAAAGAAATAAGTTGAATTTGAAGTTTCTAAAAATAAGAATACGTGTTGCGCGTGTACTTGGCGCCTTCTTTACCTTTTTGTTTAAAAAGGTAAGTTTTATATTTTTGATATCTTCGCATCGTTTTTGTAATTAGGTAAGTTTTATTTGTAAAAACTTATGTTACGTACATATATATCTTGAAAAAAGAAATAATTTGAGTTTGAAATTTCTTAAAATAACATTAATATAACATTACACAAATTAATATAACATTATATAAATTATATATAACATGTACATCTCCACTACGTTCAGATAGCATCGAAAGAATTTTATTCACATCAAACATTATTGTGTTTCTCCATTTCTGTCATGCAAAATGTAAGCTTATTATACATAATGTATGATTGATGTTTGTACAATGGTATGACTTTGCATAAGAAAAGAGGGACGATGTTCACAACTTTTTGCTTTATTCAACCCATAACATTCAACCCATTACAATTTAATTATAAAGTAATACAATACAATGTCCTATAAGACTCAAGAAACAACGTTTTTCAAATGTCAACTTTGACATTTTATATAAGTAACCGCTAATAAAAATTATTATTTTTAATAATTAATTGATAATGAATAATTAATTGATTTCGACATTTGGACATTAGTCTTCGATGCTAAATGTCGTACATGAAAATTGTATACTTTGATGAAAATCAATTTACCTTGTTACACAGTTACACAGTTTTTGTAAATGATCCATATAAAGAAAATAACAAACGAGGCTTTCACAATTATGTCGATCCAATACATTCTGATGATACCGAAAACAAATAACTATGTTCATTATTATATATTTAACGACCATATAATCGAAATTTACAATTTGAGTCGAAGCGAATAACTTTATTTGTCGAAAAACTCGTTTTTTAATCAGCCTAGCATTAACAACTCGATGAAGTTGAACTCAACTTTTTATCTAAAAATTGCCATATGTTATCGAGAAATTAAAAAAAAATTTACCTGCTAGCTGTTCTGCTTTAAAATTTAGACGTTAACAAGACGTTAATCTTTTATAAAAATGAGATCGTAAAAGATATTCGATCAATAGTCAGAATAATGTAAATTTCAGATCACTTTGCAATAAAAAATGCAATAAAATCTGGGTTTTTACCTGTTAAACTGCGATTTTGCTTTGTCCAAATGATCCATACGTTCATTCAGAAGATATGTTTTACATCCAATTATACAGTTTCTATGAAAGATACGATAAAAATAAATAGTTTCATTTATCTACTAGTAAACACCTATGTGTGACATTTTATAATTAGTAAATAAAACAGGTGTGTCACTTACTCAAAATATGTTATTACGTTAAGTCCTTCAGAGAGGACCGTTCCATATTCAAATTCTTGTTGATCGTTTGGTATTTCATCAGACAGACTTATCGCCCTTTCATTTCGTATGTCCCAACTGTTTAGTGTGAAATGTGCCAAAACGTAATTATTTATAAAAATTTTCCTCTGCAATGCCATCAACCTGTGATTTAAAGAAGGTCGAATCAATTTAGTAAAAAATCATGTTATCTACGCAGTAAGTATACGTGTTTATTGCAAAGAAATAGTGAGAAAAGAATTGTTGAGTTTTATCTTAAAATGTGGGTAATATTCGTTATTTTAAACACATTATTTTGCAATTTTCTTATCACTGTTTTTTTATAGTAAATATATCAACAAATGCAAATGGGCAACACGATACTTGTTCAGAATTGATCTTGGCGTCTATAGTATACAAGGTGTCCCATTGTAAACAGTCGATCCGAATATCTCGAAAATTGAGTCCGATAAACAAAAATGTTTCAAACAAAGTTGCATGGTTTCAAAGGAAACATAAAACAACTATATCAGCTTGTTTACAGAAGATGTCACTTTCAAGATATTCATTGTTTATTACTTTATTTAAATAGAAACCCTAATTTTTTATTATATCTTCTGTTTCTACTAATTAATTTGAACAACTTTATCTGAAATATTTTATTCGCCTAATATTTTTTAAGATATTTAAGAAAAACTTGGTAATTTTTTTAATATTTAACTTACGATATCTCGCTAACTATTTGTTGGAAGAAAAAATGTTATTAGATTTTTTTATTCTAAATGATCTCAAGAATACATTATTATTGGTTTGGCAACTAAATAATTGCGAATTTTTTAAGAAAATAAAAGACAATTTTTTCATATAACGAAATAACTTTATGCAGTATTATATATTGCCTATTTTTATCAATGACTTTTTGCTCTCTTTCAGGCATCGTTATAATTCAATGTTCATAAAACTTCTGGCTTTTATAAGCAAAAAGCGAAAACAAGTGCGATTTGACATTATCATTATTGAAAATTTTCCCATTCAAGAAGTTTTGCAAAGAACAAATAAATAATAATTTAATGGTGCAAGGTCAGGACTATATGGTGGATGTGGCAACATATCCCAACCAAGCTTCAATAATTTTTGCCGAGTGACCAAAGTGTGTGGCCTTGCATTCTCATAGTAGAACACAATAACTTTTGGATTTGCCAATTCTGGTTGCTTTTCTTGAATTGCGTTGTTCAGTTTGGTTAGTTGTTGAATGTATACATCTGAATTGATCGTTTGGTTGCGTGGTAATACTTCAAAATAGTCAATTCCTTTGCAATCCCACCAAACTGATAATATAACTTTCTTTTGATGAATATCAGCTTTGGATGTTGTTTGCGTTGGTTCATCTTGTTTGCTCCACGATTTTTCCGGTTGATATTGTTGTAATCAACCCATTTTTCATCGCTATTTATCAATCATTTCAAAAATGGATCATTTTCGTTACGTTTCATAAACAAAGAGCAGATGGCAATGTATTGTGATAAGTAAATTTCTTTAAGTTCATAAGGAACCTATAAATCGAGTGTTTTTACGTAGCCAAGTTGTTTTAAACGCTTTTCAATGCATGTGATATATCGAACTTCTCTGCAATCACACGTGTTGTGCTATAACGATCTGCATCGATTATTATTTTGAATTGGTTGTTATTAACTTCACCTAGACGACCAGAGCGTTGTTCACGTTTGAGTAAAAAATCCTCGGAACAAAATTTAGCAAACCAATTGACACTGCAGTTCTTTTAAGTTTTCGAGATATTCGGACCGACTGTTTACAGTGGGATACTTTGTATACATACGTATCTCGTATAAATCGTCTCAGAAGATTTTACCTTTTGCTCCAATAGTGAATACACGATTACATATGTTTGCACAATCGACTAATCGAGAGAAAAATTAACATCTTACCTTGGTTGTCTGCCTGATAATCGTAGGAGCTCATCAATGAACCAGAAAGGTATTATTTGGAACAATATAAACAACAGGTTGTAGATGTACAGGTTCTTTATGAAATACACTTGAGGATACCAAAGTGGATTTTCCAAAGGAATTCTTTTTACACAATTCTGGCAGAAATTTACTAGGTCTTCATATATTGGACATCTATAACGAGATATCGCGCAATTGTATACAAGTGGAAGATTGATCCTCATGTTTCTGTAAAGAATTCGAAACAACTCGTTATATTCTTATGTACTGAATGAGAATAACCAGTACATAAATGAAATGAAAAATTGTGAAAATTGACCATACCAAATTGAGAAAAAAAGTTATATACCATTTTCCAAAAATCGCAATACATATTAAGTTATTAATGACTGAAAATGACTACATTTAGGGGTTTTTTAATTGATAACTTGGAAATTTAGACACTTATTTACAAAATGGTAAAGGACTTTTTGATTTAGAATGACTTAATCTACAATTATATGACAACTATTATGTATAGCGATAGATATGAATATATTGTGCTTTGAACACTGAATCTGGAAACTGTCGTTACAATAACTGTCATATAATTGTAAATTAGGTCATTCTAAACCAAAAAGTTTTTTACTATTTTACCCTTTTACAAATGGCACCATTTTCGAGATTTACTGATCATTACTTTTCTTAAATGGAAATCCCCATTTTTTATTACATCATCTTTGTCTACCAATTAATTTTAACAACTTTTGTCTGAAACATTTTTTTATTTGCCTAACATTTTTTGAGATATTTAAGGAAAACTTGATAACTTTTCAATATTTATCTTACGATACCTCGCCATTTGTCGGAAGAAAAAGTAGTACTAGATTTTTTTGCTCTACTTGGTCTCAATAATATGTATATTGTTACAATAGCGCCCTGACTTTTGTTAATCTGATTTTGAAATTCCCAAAAGTTAGTAAGTTAACGAAAGTCAGGGCGCTATTATAACAATATATTCTTGATATTAAATAGAATAGAAAAGTCTAGTACTTTTTCTTCCGATAAATAGTTAGCGAGGTATCATGAGTTAAATATTGAAAAGTTACTAAGATTTTCCTTAAATATCTCAAAAAGTATTACAAAAAAATACAAAAATGTTTCAGATAAAAGTTGTTCAAATTAATTGGTAGAAAAAAATAGTGTAATAAAAAATTGGGGTTTCTACTTAAGGAAAATAATGATCAGTAAATATCTCGAAAATGGCGCTGTCTGTGAACAAATTGAAATAATTGTTATATGTCCTCCTTGAAACCATACAACTTTTGTCTGAAACATTTCTCCGTATCTTCCATCTTTTTCAAGATATTTGCCTAGGGGATTTAAAATGGGACTCCCTGTATATTCCGTTACTTTTCCCTTCAAAAATTTTAACGATTCTTCTGATCCTCGCTTAATATCATATAATAAAATGGAACTTACGTCTTTCTCACTCCACATTTCCATGATGCAACAATGGCAGATTTGCTGAAGGTATCAACCGGTACGAAGTTATTCTGTATGTTTTTATCTGCATATATTAACTTTAATAGTCCTTTTCCAACGCCGATGAAAAGTGCTACCGGTCCATTAAAATTGTCCATCCATCCTTTTACCGGTTCGCTCAACGTTGCTATAACTGTTAAAATATTAATTTTTTTAGAAAGGTTTGATAATATCAAATAATTAATAAACTGCAAACCTGAGATAAACAGACTGATATTCAAAATTCCATTAATTTATGAAGATAAGTTGTTTAAAAACAAATTCTCATCCTTTTACGTTTATGTACCTAAGTAATCTGACAGTTTTCTAATTCATGTTTTTTCTAAAAGGATGGTGTTGGTGTACCATGTAGGTGCATAACATCCCCTCCGAGGGATGCTACCTTGTCGTGTTGGAGGGGCTCGGGCGTTCCCGTGATCCACTGGGGCAGTACCTCCGGTCCAACCGAAGGGAGGGCCCGGTGGGAAGGTACGCCCGCTAAGAGCATCCCAGGGAAGGTTTTGAGATCCTCTGAGTCGGAATTCCCGACTCAAGATCTCGTTTTCACGAGGGAGGCCTCCCACCCCAAGGGCATTGCCCGCCGGTGCTCCGGCAGCCCGAGGGGTGGATTGAGTCCCCTTTAGTGTGGTGTAGGGAGCGCTCCTGAGGGCATTGCACGCCGGTGCTCCGGCAGCCCGAGGGAGCGAGTCACACCTGGGTCTGCACACCGTTAGGGCTTGGGATCCCTCATCGTACCCAGGATGGTGGGGGGTCTCCGGGCCGCTCAGACGTATTCCGAGGTCGGGGCCGGGACCCCCCGTTATGCCCGGTGGATGGGGATCGCATCATCCCTAAACCCATCCACCGGGCGACGACGTTAGGCTGACTGCCGTGGGGGAGCGGTCCCGTCGGGATGCGACGGCGGTGACCTAACTCCTTCCACGGGGTCCTCCGCGTGGCGGAGCTACAGAAGGTAACCCGGGGTCAGAGATAGGGGGCCCCTGAAACCGGCCTGGCCCCAGTGATGGGGTCAGGGCGGAAGTAGGGGGCTGGAACCCAGAGACCAGATGTCCTTCCTGGTTCAGAGGTATAGACCGGTTCCCCGGGGGAACTCGGGGACACCACCGGGTCATGTTTTCGGTGGTGCGGGCATGCCCGGCCGGTCGAGCCCTCAGTAGTGGTGGGTTTCAACTCCAATGGTTGAAGTAACTGATACACGGAAGGATAAGAAGAGGAGGAGGAAAAAAGATGGGGAGGGATCGTCGAGTGGCTCGGTGGTGGCACCCGCTGAGCTTGAAACATCGGCGGCCTCTACGGTTCTCCTGGAGGAGGATCCAGAGGTTCCGACGACGGCCTTCTACTCCATGGATGGGTGGTTCTTATGGGATCTGAGGAGGGATCAAATGGAGAAGGACATAAAGGATATGATCAATGGTGTGGAAAGAGAAGATGAATGATATGAGGAAGCAGGAGAAAGATGGAAGGATTATAAGAAGACGACGAGGAATTTCGTCTGGCGCCTTGCGAATGAGGCCAGGCATTTACACAAGGAGAGAGCCACCCTTAGAAAGGACCTAAGGTAGTGTCGGGAGGAGCTGTCTCAGACCAAGACTGAGTCTGAGCATAGCAGACGGTATAGGAAGGATCTATCAGAAATGATAGAAAAAAGAGAAAAGGAATGGGAAAAAGGGAAGAAGGGTAAGGAGAAAGCGGAGACAGATGCGAGAGAGGAGCTTAGGCTACTTCAGGGCCAGCTTGCCAGATGCCGAGAGGAGCTACAGGAGGCCGTTAAAGCAGGTAAGCGAAAGCCGGAGTGGAAATCTCAGAGTGTCATGACAAAGGAAGCGAGCGAGAGACACCTGAGACAGGAAGTGGGAATCCAAAAGGACGAGGAAGGATGAGGGATTGCGTGGTGGGGGATCTCTGGGCCTGAAGGGCCGATGAAGGCGGATGCGTCTTCTCAGACGAGAATCCCCTTGCCCCCAGGGTGGAACATTGAGGTGCATTACGACGGTCCCCCTGATGAAGAGGGATGGATGTGTGCCGAGCACCGAAAGAAGAAGAGGAAGAAAGGAGCAGGTGAGGCTGGGGATAGGCCGCTGGTCGGTAAGGTCGGGCCTGCCCAACCTAGGGATGGGAAACGTGGGAGAGTGGTGGAGGGATGAACATTGTCCGCCCCTGAACCACCCGCCCTAAGAGAGCACAGAAGAGATGGGAGAGAGTGGATGGACAAGGCTCGGAGGGACTAACCCCACCACCCCCAGCCCCCGCACCCTCTCTGCAGGGAAGGAAATGGCCACGGTTTCCTAGTATCGCGGCGGTAACGGTGAAGCTGGCTAGGGGGGCCTCCTATGCGGAGGCCCTTAGGCGAGCAGAGGAGATTCCCCTCGGGACATGGGGATCCTGGGCGTGGGGTGGGGCGTAGCGCCGATGGCGCTTTCGGGAAGAGAGGGAGAGAGGGAGAGAGGGACGAAGTGGGAGGGAGAGAGAGAGGGAGAGAGAGGAGTATGGTATGAGGGAAGAGTGAGAGGTACAGAATAGACCAGAGCAAGAGAGGGGCAAGAGAGAGGAGAGTGTGAGAGAGAGTGTAAGAGGGAGATGGAGAGAGAAGCTTAAGATGGTCTTGCAAATGGGAAATGTTAAACGAGTCGAAAATTTCATTGGTTATACAGTTACGACAGTTACTATGCAGAAAATATATGTCAATGGAATTTCAAAGCACTGTATAGCCTAATACAACTCGTATGTTGGAATCGGATATTATCGCACTTATATTAATACTCCAAAGACATTATTCTTAGATTTATAATATTTAATTCTAAAACTTTGATATGAAATAAGAGTTTAAATGGGGTTCGCGTCCGGCGTAGCGCGACGCTTGTAAGTGTTTCCTAAAGTATATGTATTAAAATATACATTGCACGAAGCATGTTTTAGGTACATACATCACACAAT
>NW_020230057.1:0-20396 GCF_003227715.2 Harpegnathos saltator | reverse complement strand
CTCTCTCTCTCTCACTCTCTCTCTCACTCTCTCTCTCACCTCCTCTCACTCTCACTCACTCTCACTCATTCTCACTCACTCTTCTCCTCTCTCTCACTCTCTCTCTCTCTCACTCTCTCTCACTCTCACTCCTCTCTCTCTCTCCTCACTCTCCTCACTCTCTCTCATCCTCTCTCTCTCACTCTCTCCTCTCACTCTCTCTCTCCTCTCTCTCTCACTCTCCTCCTCTCACTCTCTCCTCATCTCTCTCACTCTCTCTCCACTCTCTCTCATTCTCACTCTCCACTCTCTCTCTCTCCTCTCACTCTCACCTCCTCTCTCTCTCACTCTCCTCTCTCCTCTCTCTCTCTCACTCTCTCTCTCACTCTCCTCTCACTCTCTCTCTCACTCACTCTCCTTCTCTCTCACTCTCTCTCTCACTCCTCTCTCTCACTCTCTCTCTCACTCTCCTCTCTCTCTCACTCTCTCTCTCACTCTCTCTCTCTCACTCCTCCTCTCTCTCTCACTCTCTCTCTCACTCTCTCTCTCACTCTCTCTCTCTCTCACTCTCTCTCTCACTCTCTCTCACTCTCTCTCTCACTTCTCTCTCTCTCTCTCTCCACTCTCTCTCTCTCTCTCTCCTCCTCTCTCACTCTCTCTCTCACTCTCTCTCTCTCACTCTCTCTCTCACTCTCTCTCTCACTCTCTCTCTCACTCTCTTCTCACTCTCATCTCTCACTCTCTCTCTCACTCTCTCTCACTCTCTCTCTCACTCTATCTCTCACTCTCTCTCTCACTCTCTCTCTCTCACTCTCTCTCTCACTCTCTCTCTCACTCTCTCTCTCACTCTCTCTCTCTCTCTCCTCTCTCTCTCACTCTCTCTCTCTCTCACTCTCTCTCACTCTCTCCACTCTCTCTCTCTCCCCCTCTCTCTCTCTCTCCCCCCCTCTCTCTCTCACTCAATCGAGACAGTCAATACGGCCAATCAACATCGCGGAAAAAAAGCTTCAACGCTTCGATATAAAATAAATTCACGCAGCAACATGCCTTTTTTATAAATTGGATATAGGACATGCTCATTTTCGTAAGTAAAAAAAACGCATGCCAGAAAATTTAAATGATATATATACAGGGTGTCCATTTTGAAGAATCTATTTAAATATCTGAGAAACACTGCGTTAAATCGAAAAATGTTTAAGACAAAAGTTGTTTGGCTTGAAGGGGGACATAAAACAGCGATAGCAGTTTGCTTATAAATGGCACCACTTTCAAGATATTCACTGATAATCAATTTTCTTAAATAGAAATCTTAATTTTTTATTATATTATGTTTTTTTACCAATTAATTTGAACAACTTTGTCTGAAACATTTTTCTATTTGCTTAATAAATTTTCAGATATTTAAGGAAAACTTGGTAATTTTCTCAACATTTAACTGACGATATCTCATTAACTATACGTCGAAAGGAAAAATAGTATTAGACTTTTTTATTTTATTTATTATCAAAAAAATATTACTATGATAGTGTCCTAGTTTTTGTTAACTTACCGACTTTCGGAAATTTTAAAATTATTAAAAAATTATTAAGATCTAATATTTTTTCTTTCGACGAATAGTTAGCGAGATATTGTAAGTACTAAGCAAATAATACTAAGCAAATAAAAAAAATTTCAGACAGAAGTTGTTTAAATTAATTAGTAGAAAAGGACGATGTAATAAAAAATTGAGGTTTCCATTTAAAAAATAACTTTGACCTTCAAATTACCTTGCAATTTGACCTCAAGGTCAAGGTCAATTTTCTATATCTTTATTGTTACTAAAAATGTAATATCAAAATTAAGAAACTATTATAGTTTACAAGCGCATTTTTAAGGTGATTTGTCTATTTTTTTTCCGAAACAACTATTAAATATTTTCCGTGAAAGTGCGTTCTTTTGGAGATAATAGGGGGTCCTACACTTTTTGAATACCCTGTATATATTTAAAGTCCAAAAACGAAAAAGATTCTTAATTTAAAAGAGTGTAATTGTCGCCGGAATTAGTACAAATAAAGAAGAAAAGTTAATAAAATGGCGACACAATGAAGATATTTTTCTAATTAATTTATTTAAAAAGTATCTTTAAATTGCCGCTATTTTGTTAATTCTAGTTCCAACGATAATTACACCTCTCTAGATTAAGAATCCTTTTCGTT
This sequence comes from Harpegnathos saltator, assembly GCF_003227715.2. NCBI lineage: Eukaryota > Metazoa > Arthropoda > Insecta > Hymenoptera > Formicidae > Harpegnathos > Harpegnathos saltator. The sequence goes on along the minus strand of NW_020230057.1, from coordinate 18,222 downwards.
TTTCAACTTCAATCAAGTACATACAATGACTGGAATCATGGCTGCCGACGAGACAAAAATTTTTTGTTACGATGTATATGTTTAAAATAATATATATAATTATATATAAAATTATTAACGCTGCAGAAATTAATATAATCTTTTTAAACATTGATGAATATAAGCGCAAAATTTCAGAAGAAAATATTTAATCGTTAAAAAAAATCGAAAAAATTATTTTAAAAAATTATTTTAAAGTTGAATCCCTTAACATTTACTAATAATCCTTTAATAATGAAAGTCATTCTTATTAGAATCAAGAAAGGTTATATCTCTATCATTATTATCTGTGATACATCCTCCTCAAGCCAGAGTGAAAATTGATAAAAACAAATTCTGGAAGCCTAGTATAGCTGAATCAATTTCAGTATTTATTTTACATGTTAAGGTATGTTCATGTTCGATATTATATTACACCAATTTATTACTTTCAATAATATATTACAATAATTTATACACAAAATTAATAAAGTGTTCGCGCGCACACACACATTTCATATTAAAAATATAAAGCTTTTTATTTTTAAAACGCCAGAAGATATTGAAATTGAAATTCAGCAGAAAAGAAGTAACACACTAAAACTGAAAACAAACTGTGCAACCATTTATTATCGTCGTTGGTTTAAGTTTAAGAATAGAAAGTTATTTGAGATTTGAACGTTACCACCCACCCTACCCCGAGAGGATGGGGGGGAGGAATAACTTTTATTATGTTCTTTAAAAATATTGAACAGGTATTTTTTATTTCTCAATCCAATGATCATTTCTGGAGAATTGCGGAAAATATAATTTTTTGCGATTACAGCGCCATCTATCACGAATCAAGAAAAAAGTTTCGGACAAAATTTACGTATTTTATGGCATAGAATCCATATATGCAATAAAAAATGGGGGTTTCCATTTAAGATTTCAAAGTTGCCCCCAACCCCCACCCTCAGGGGGCGAAGTGGGAGGTTGAGTTTGGTATCATTGGATGTCCCCCTTCGAGACTAACAACTTTCATTAACCACTTTTTTTTTATCCAATGCATAGTTCTTGAGATATTTCAATGTCTTCAGATAAATCGTGCACCCTATATATGTATTTTTTCTATTTCTCCATTTACTCAAAAATATTCAATTCTAATCGATATAATTTATATATATCAATGCGCGTCATTTGAAGCACAGTTGATTTCGCGCAAGCCTTGTTACGGATTTGCTGCCAATTTGCACTCGAATCTTGTTGCAAGCACTGTTTCGGTGTTGCCTTGCTGCTAAGTTATGCGCGTAAGGTTTGCATGCTGTTTGCTACAAATTTGCATCCAATGCTTGGCGTCAAGGTTTGCCGCGTATTTGACCGCAGTATTTGGCAGCAGGATTCGATATAACAAATCTTGCTTCAAATTTGGTGTCTATTTACGATCAACAGAGGTAGACATATTAGTAAGGCAATAAGACGTATTTTGTTTTACTTACTTATATTTGTGTTTTCTCTTATGCACATAATTGAAAGTACCTTAATGTAATAAACATGTATATTATAGAGTCTTAAAAGTAAATAATTAACACTTAAACACCTCAAAGTAATCACTGGTTATATATTTGGTACCAATATTATGTACAAAATATAAGTACCTTAAAGTAATTAGTACTTATTAATGTCCTCGAAATAATCTTTACTTATATATACTTACTTTGGGGACGGTTCCCAAAATATTCTTTTCGTGTAGAAGATATTGAGGACCGACCCCAAAGTAATCGCTTGTCCCCAAAGTAATCACTTTATGCTAAATTTTGTCCCTGAAGTAACTATCCTGTGTATATATATATATATATATATATAAAAGACACATGTACATATATATATATACACATACATAAATTTATAATAAATATATTTTATGTGATATGCTATATTTGTGTTCTTTCATTCTATAAATATAAGTTGTTAAAAATTATAACATTTATATATATTAATAAGAAAAAATATTAATATCTTGAACAAATTATTTGTTTTAAGTAACAAAAAATTTTAGTTGCGACAAAGCAATTTGCGTAATTGAACACTTTTGTTTCCCACAACAAAATTCATATAGTTAAAGCTTTTTGGTTGCTATAACAAAAGTATTGTGTTGTATGAATAAACTGTAATCAAACAAGATATTTGTTTACAGGAACTAAACAGTTTTGTTGAGTATATTTTAACCAAATTATTTTGTCGTTACAACAAAATTTTGGTTCACGCAACAATACATTTTTCCTAGTACACTATTAAGAGGTGTATTAGTGTAGTAGTAAGAGAGTATAAAATAAAACATATATTCTAACCTCTTGCATTTGTCGCTCGGCGATGTTGAATCTCTCGTGCTGGCTCGTCGCCCCCTTCAGCTGCATGCACGTGCGAGCCACAGGAAATTCCTATGGTGTCCATAGTAACAGGCGAAATTATCACATATCACTGCACTTTTAAAATTGAGTCCTCGCATGTTTGCGGTTTTAAATTTCACATCACTATAGTTATCATTGTAGTTTTGCACATTTATAAAAATTTGCACTCACAGTTTGCGCAGTTGTCGAAAAAACAATAATAAAATTTAAAATTTTATACTTTATTCATTTTCTTTATACACACATTAAAACTAGATGCACTAAATATAAAGATGTTAAAATAAACGAGCTTCACTGCTCGACGTTGCGTGTTATACTGACGTGTTACCCGAAAAATTCTTTCAGTTTGCTAACGGTACCGGTTTAGAACCTTCCGTGCGCAACAATACAAACACCTTTTATTTTCAATACCTGGCCTGATCCCCGAACCTGATCTCCAAAAAGGGTCCGAAAGCAGCTGTGTGCTACCTGCACACAGCTGCTTTCATACATCATATACCTTTTCGAAACAGCGTAGCTCCCCTCAACTTCGAGACATGATTTGACTGAAACTTTCAGGAAATATTCTTCAGATGTTATATTAAAAGGAAGTAGAAATTTCCAAAAATAAACTTTTTTTACTTTACTGACTGCGTATAACCCCTTAACGAAAAGTAAGATTAACTTCGACATTTCGGAAATTTATTCGCAAGTCGCGTATATTATAAATAAATCGCGAACCGTAAAATTGAAAGGAGGAAAAGGAAATATCTCGTTTTTGCGACCGATTCCATTTTGTTTGAGAACGAAATTTTTGTTTGACATCAAATATTTCTTTCTGACAATGTATATGCAAAAATTTAAATAAATTAAGCGAATCACATTTATTTTTATAATGATCCACCAGCAATAAACTCGTCACCGTAAATCCTTATTTTTTGCATACCTTAATACCAGAAATTCAAAATCGCTCACATTCTGCTGTAGATCTGTAGTAAAAAATATAGCATAATTGATTAGATACAAGGATTAATGACTTACCGAGAAAAATGTGGAGAGAAATGCATGGACACGAGCATGTTAAGCTCTAACGATTGCTGCTGGGAACGAACTCAATGATTGTTGCTGGGATACCTATGCCCCAGTTTCCGATCGCGTAAAGGATTAAGGATTAAGATACATACACTTAGAAAAACCGGAAAAACAGGCCAAACATTTTATTCTTGCTGAACGGGTAGTGGAAATTACATGAGATTTTGTGTGATTATAGACTTATGTTTCGACAATATAAAAATATATATAAGCCATTAAAAAATTGCAAGGGAAGAAAAATATGGGCACCGGCACACATCGAGATTTAGAAAAACGTGTTTTGCGGTGGACATTCTCCCGCCTAAATGATCCATCTGAAACAAAAGAACCGGCGTTATTGCATATGGCGTTTTTAAGTTAACAATAGGTTTATCGTTGACGTTCGCCGATTTTTTATTTTATCGTTTGTTACAAAATGGCGACGAGTTGAAATTGAAATTTCGAAAATTGTTAAAAATTTTCGTCTTTTTGATGTTATTGCTTTTTTTGAAGATTAATAAAAAAAGTGAAATCGTCAATGACAAGGAAGTTTCAGGGACAAGGAAGTTTCAAGGAACAAAAGGAAATTACTAAGAGTATTGTGTAAAAATTTGAGAACGATCCATCGATTAGTTTTTGAGATATCGTGTCCACCTCCTTTAAAATCCGCGTTTCGAGAAAAACGCGTTTAAAGTTTCAAGTTTAGTTCAACTATTGTTAACAGCAGAATTTTGCAATTTACCTCTAATCGGTAATTCCGGGGCCATATGAAGTACCTTCCACAGTAGCAGCATCGTTCCACGAAGATCTCTGTTGACGGCGAGCAATTTTTCTTTCGCCTTTTGCATTCGCACTTCGGCCACATCGATGCGCGCTCGGTCTTGATATTTACAATATGCGGCACAATTGTGACCAATATTGATTTCTAATGCATGCATTATTAATAAATATGTGACAGCACCTTTATTAAAAATGCATGCAGTAATATTGATTACAAACGATTTTAGTCTGTCTTAGCGCTAACTCAACAACTGAATTTTTTTCTCTTTCTCCACATAAACAGAGGGGAACATCGAACAATAAAGACCCGAAACCAATTCTTCCAGAAACATAGAAGAATGCCGTGTTCGTGAGCGCTCTACTGGTAGTGTCAGGTAGCAGAATTCAAGCGTTCGAACGCTCGATCCCGTTTTACTCAACTCTCTGTAACTTCACCATTTTTGCAGATATCGACATGAAATTTTCAGAGTATATTCTCGAAACTTGAAGCTTTAAGAAAATGTAAAAAAAAATCGATCTTTTTGACCTTGCTAGGTATATGTAACTCCTTAAGTACAGGAATATGAGAAGGGGAACATGTTCAAATCCGAAGATTTATCATCTAATAATCGAATGGAAAGTCTTCGCGTGAACTTTGAAGTTATTATAAACTGTTATATTAGCTAAATTAGCTGAAGACAGTTTAGATTTTTGATTTAGAAATATTTTTGACTTGATAATTGGAGGTGTTCTCTTTTTATGTAAAAGGATGGGTTACAATAAGTTTTTTGGCCTCTCACCAAATAACACGATACTTATTCTTCAAATATACATGGTGCATCAGCGCGCCCGTATCAAGCATTTCTTTGGAAAACTAAGCGTTTCTGAGAAAAATGTTTCAGATAAAAGTTGTATGGTTTCAAGAGGGACATAAGATGGTGTCATTGTTTGACCTTGGATAGTCATTTGAAGGTCACGTGAATGTCGATTTCAATATTTTATATAGATCCCCAGTAGAATAGCTAGGCCAGTTCTAACCCAATTTCTAAAAATTTTTTGCAAAACCGTTTTTTTAATTAAATAGTTCTCGCTAATACCCCCTCCCTACAATTTTTTTTCTCCCATGGACTAGATGGTGATCGTGACGTCACGAGAGAAAAACTGTCGGGCTGCCGCTAGACTCGAACCCCGGACCCTCGCGGTTACTATCTAATGTTCCAAAGCTCCTAGACCACCGTCGCCTGCTGTTATTAGACGTTTAGTGAAGGCTCTTAGACTGTGCACGATGACGTCACAAGAGAAAAAACTGTCGGGCTCTGCTGCTAAGAGACTCGAGAACCCGGGCCCTCGCGGTTACTGTCCAATGCTCCAAAACTCCTAGACCACCGTCGCCTGTTGTTACGAGACATCTAGTGAAGGTTCTTAGAGTGTGCATCATGACGTCACGAGAGGAAAAATAAGTCGAAACTAGGTTTGACTCAAACCCCAGGCCCTTCGTTTACTGCGCCATATCGAACGTCTATCGAACGTCTATCGAACGTCTATCGAACGTCTATCGAACGTCTATTGAACGTCTCACGAACGTCTATCGAACGTCTTTCGAACGTCTATCGAACGTCTAATCATCATACCGCAAATAACGAACTGTATTTTTATCAAACACAATTATCATATAAATCCTTAGAGGTGAAAGGGGATAAGCGTGTTGCAAGAAACATCTGTACATTTGAAATAATATTTTTATTAAGTGTCGTACAATTTTTGACACGTCCGGAAGAGAAATGCCGTTTATAGCACTTTGTTTCGTGTATTATTCTTTTCTCATATATACTTTCTAATGTTAGTTGAGTTTGCGCACTATGTCGGTTAGCGGGCTGTATTCAACTACACGATCATGCAGGATGAGACAGTACGCGGTAGTATTCGCCGGTATATTCTCCTTACACTCAAATTCTATCCGTACATCCACAGTGGTACTCTTGACGGACTCATATTGACCCGAACAATCGATGACCACGAAAGGACCTAGCCGCAGAAAGTCGGTAGTTGTTAACCATACCTCAGCACTGTCGCATCCATAATACGATTTACGAAAACGTCTATACATATCGTAAAGTATTGCGTATTTATTTTTTGCAAAGTCCAAATTCATGTCATCGTACGGGTAACACTCTGAATTCAGATAGAGCTTCGCGTTGATCAATTTGCAGTCATCAAAACAAGTTATATTTTCTGACATGACATCCTTCCGGCCAGTCTGCAACGCAAAGATAACGTATCGAGGTTTTTCTAAATTAGTAGCAGTTTTGACGTCCACTGGTGTTTGGTCGTGCTTTGCAGTAGAGGAAATTCATACAGATCCCACTAGCGGAAACTCATACTCAAGTATTGTTCGTTCTCCAAAGTTTTCAGCATGGAAAGTTTATTGATATCGTTCAAGATTACGTGAGGCATTCGCCATTGTATCTTGAATAGCTCAATCTTAGGATCCAGCGCTGGAGATCCTAAGATAGACTGTTGTTGTCGCTGCGCGATCGTAATAGAATCAATTCGTGACGCGCGTTAATCACTATACGCTTGTAGTCTTCACAGAATCCTAGCAACACGCTGAGTGGTACGCAAAAGTTGAAGTACCCGTCCGGCGAAATAGTGTCAGTCGTATCCCACGCGGCATTTTTCATGACAGCATTTTCGTCTGAAGATATCGATACATAGTTTTTGAGCGTTGAAGTTATTTCCACGTTTCTGTTACGATCAATCTCCATACCATCCAGTTCATAACGGATCTCATCAAACACGAATGCAATGCAATTATATCCCAACGTTACAGTCGCACCATCGACTGCAACTTGTTTCATCATCTTCCCCTCGACATAGAGATAACTCTCACATGGCAATATGTATAAATCCTGCTGCTGTATGGGTATTCGTATCTCGTCGTTGTATCCAAACGTTGTGTTAGCGTATGGATTGTATGTATGTGTCTCAATTTTGACGATGCGGTCGTTAAAGACCGGTTCACTTTCAATGTTCAAAATGTCAATCATCTTTCTCAATCGTTTCGTACGATGAATCCCAGAGATTTCAAAAATTCAACGTTAAACGTGCTGAGTTTCTTTCGAACGAGGGATTTTGTACTGTTAATCGCGCGTCTTGTAAAAAATATATCCTGGTGGCACTTTAGGCGAGAATTCATGTATTGTATGTACACGCATACTGTTACTGTACGCACCACTGACAACGCTGCATTCTATACGAATGATATTCACGTTGATAATCTTAATCGGTGCGTCCGATTCGTACCATCGGTTCTAATACACGACTCGATGAGAATCCTAAAAGCGAGCCAATGTTGTTTGGTTTGCTAAAATTTATCCTATAAGCACATTTTATTTCACTCCTCATCGTATTATTATTGGCACGAATTATTATAGGATATTCATTATCGTCATCTCTACATGGGTTATTTTTGGAACGCACTGTTTTTTGAGAATGTGAAATTGCACGTTTTAGATATTCGTATATGGCGCGCAATTCGTACGATCCTTCAGGATTCGCAATTTCTTCGTCGTTAGCACCATAGTAAAATTTATTATTCGATGAATTTACATTTGGTATCGTATTATATATTTCGAAATCCATTAAACCAAGCTCATAATCACCGTCGCTCAAATCTATAGCGGGAAAATAGTTCACCGTAAGGACGCTATTGTTGCCAGTCAACGTAAGCGTTAGCGACATATTCGCAAAATACCAAGCGAATACTGACTGCTGTTAGTGGAATGTCGTCATTTAAATTCATATCGATCCTCTACCGTTTGGAAAAACTATAAGCACAAACATTCGAGAGACGTTCGATAGACATTTGATAGATGTTCGATAGACGTTCGATAGACGTTCGATAGATGTTCGATAGACGTTCGATAGATGTTCTATAGACGTTCGATAGACGTTTGATAGACGTTCGAGAGACGTTCGATAGACGTTCGAAAGACGTTCGATAGACGTTCGATAGACGTTCGATAGACGTTCGATATGGCGCAGTAAACGAAGGGCCTGGGGTTTGAGTCTGACCTAGTTTCAACTTATTTTTCCTCTCGTGACGTCATGATGCACACTCTAAGAACCTTCACTAGACGTCTAGTAGCAACAGGCGACGGTGATCTAGGAGCTTTGGAGCATTGGATAATAACCGCGAGGGCCGCCGGGGTTCGAGTCTTTTAGAGGCAGCCCGACAGTTTTTCTCTCGTGACGTCACGGTCACCATCTAGTCCATGGAAGCAAATAAGTTCTAGGGAGGAGGTATTAATAAAGGGGGTATTAACGAGAACTATTTAATTAAAAAAAACGGTTTTGCAAAAAACTTTTAGAAATTGGGTTAGAACCGGCCTAGCTATTCTACTGTCCCCCTATTTTTACATATCTTGTAGCTTATCTCGAGAGCTTTCCGAAACACTATCGTAGATCACGTAGAAACACTTATTACAAATACTTCTGAAAGAAATGACTGACATATTTTCTGCCGCAAGGCTAAATACGAAGTTTTGAAAAGAATTGTTTTAAGAACTGTATGCACCTTTTTGAGCAACTACGATCCTTTAAGCTTTTAATTCAATAGACCAAGTTCTGCTTATGTCCATGGCCTTATATTGGACCCGATCTCACATCTTAATATCAGAGATACACAAAATGTGTATATGCACGTACCCAGGGACCTGGTTACGATAAAAATAAAACTACTTCTTGTCAGAGCTGCTTCTCGAGATTTTCTTATTACGCAAAAAATATCTTGTTATTTTTGAGTTCTTCTTCTTTATTTTTTCTCCTTCTTTAGTTTTTAATCTTGCATAATTATTCAGATTTGTTCTACAGTGAATTGCAATTTATAATTAGGCGTTTCCAATATGGCAAAAAATATTAATGTTCCTGCAAACGAAACAATAACTATTCCTTTTAGTAGACCATCTATGACACATAAATGCATTATCTGCAAAACTAAGTCGCCGCTTGTTGTTGTACCTTTCCTGGCTAAACTTCGGGTTTTTGTTAAGCGTGGATTGATAATTGATAAAAAGTGACAGGCAAGGAGGGGGACTCACGTAAATCCAACACCCCACTCTACGTGGCTTCTTAAAGGAAGATTACGTTTACGATTTTACTGTTCACTGTGTAGAGAATCAACAAGAATAAATAATATGCTTTCAACCTCGGATCTCCTTAAGTAACGTTTCTACAAATCTATTTGTAAGAAGCCTCATAACTCGCAAAGTACTTAATGAAAAATGACTTAGTTATAAGTGTTTTGGAAAGCTCTCGAGATAAGCTACAAGATATGTAAAATAGGGGGTTCTATATAAAATATTGAAATCGACATTCACGTGACCTTCAAATGACTATCCAAGGTCAAACCAATGACACCATCTTATGTCCCTCTTGAAACCATACAACTTTTATCTGAAACATTTTTCTCAGAAACGTTTAGTTTTCGAAAGAAATGCTTGATACGGGCGCGCTGATGCACCATGTATACTTGAAGTATACACTCTAAATACTTCCGTTTAGGCTGGAATTGACTAAATATTACTTCCAAGGATATAAGAAAGTGATTCCAGCCATTTTGGTCCAATTTTGAAGGATGCCGGAAACAAGCCTTAGGGACCCTCCTCCTTTGTAATTGAATTTCTGCTTGCATGAATAATTTTTTTGTCAGCGTATGTTTTACAGAGAAATGCCCAGTTGCTCTCATTTCTAAATGTTTGCTGTAACTCGAATATTTCTGTGCATACTGGCCATGGCATTTTACAATTCTCCGAAGATTGAGATGTTTTATCCATTGCTTAAATTTTTAACAAAGAACTGGCGACACGCGACGAAGATGTTCGATAGGCGTACAATTTTTTTGAAAGAAATACAGGTTGTATTTGTAGAGGAGACTTTTTTCTTGTTAACGGAGGGAAATCCTCCTGGATATCCTGCTCCCCTTGGGGGGTGTGGCGGGGTTATGCCGGACTCTTAATGGTTAAAACCACCCCGTTGGGCCCGGGCCCCCGGGCCTACCGGTGCCTACCAGACGGGCTGGAGTGGGGGAGTCGGTAGAACTGCATCGACATTCTCTCCTCAACACCTCTGGGACTTTAATGGAGGATGCCCTCACCCAAGTGCCGCGCTCTTCCACGCAGGGAGAGGCGCGGCGCTACGACCGGGCAAGTTGCCGGTCAGGTTACCCAGCCTACCTGGTCTTTTAACAGGAGAAAGAGGACGCCCGCCCTCTCTCCTAGCCCTCCTCGATGTCAAGGGAAGCGGGGAGTGGGGCCCAACCGGGACACCCACTTCCCTTTCCTTCCCTTAACGTCGCGCGGGGAGGGCAAGCCTTAGGCCTGTAGCGAGGTCCCAACGGGAGGCTTTGATTGGCGGAGCCGCGGAAGAATCGAGTGATGGAGCGTGAGAGTGGGTGAGGAGGTGTGTAACCGGGAGAAGAAGAACAAGAAGCACTGTGTCTGTGAAGAAATATACATCTTGCCTATTATTGAAAGAAGGAGGATTTAGTTGTTGCGGCCTTTTTGCTAACCATCCTTACAGTTTTTAAAAGTGGGATCTGAAAAACGATGTCTGTGAGTCTATGCGAGCTGTATGCCAGCAGATTTAGAGGAGACAAGTGAGATAGAGAAACATCTCGATAGTGAGCGTCCCGCATTCTTTTTGGGGGGCTATGTGCATCGGATGTGGACGCGGAGAGACGTTGATAGAATTCGAGAAGAAAATCTACGTGCGGAGGAAGCACCCCAACAAGAAATGGCTTATCGAAATATCTAATCGACATCGAAAACATACATCGAAAACTAATTGATAAAAGCATCAATTTTGATTCACTTATGTCACATCTTTCGATGAATTTGCGACGGGATAATGAATCGATTTCGATTCAATAATGACGTGATTTCGACTTATTAATGATTCGATTGCGACTCACTAATGATTTAATCTCGACGCATCAATAATTCTATTTCAACTGAATATTGAATATGAATTTGTCACTGCGGCGGTATTGAATTGGATCATCAGAAGCGAAAAACATGAATTGTTCTTGTATTTGTTATATACATTAAAGTAATTTAACCGTCACGATAACGTTTAGAAATATCTTAATGACATATTAATGACGATACTCCCTCCAAAGCCCACTCTCGAATTAATTGAATGAGGTACTTTTCTTTCTTATTCTCATTAATAATTAAAACATTTTCATTATCATTTTCACTGTTATCTAAATTATCATCCTGCCTTTCACTTTGTAGGCTGATATATTGAATACTTGTATTTGCTTCACTATCATCGTCCTCACTATTAATGGTCATATTCTCATTATCACTTATAATCTCTAGGATTAGCTTGCAATCTCTAGGATTAGCTTGTTCAAAATCATCAGGCACATCATTTTCATTCAAATCAGTAGTCTCATCATTTTCAGTAGACTCATCAGTATTCTCATTGTTTCGCTGAGTTGACTGATATATCCGATAAACTATTTCATCCACCTTCATTCTCTTCAAAAAAGTTTTATGTGCCTGTCTCTTTATTCTTCTTTTATAAGTTCTATCAATTTGACACAATAAAATAAACATAACATCAAATAAGAGAAAGGATTAATGTTTACAAAGATACAAAGTATTAAGACCATCTTGTTTTTGTAAACTTTGTCTATTTTGTACATTAGGAAGCATAGAAATAGAATATTTTTGCAATTTTCTTTTTTTTTTTAATAACTTAAATCAATTTATAAACCCAGCTAGTCAAAATTAGCTCAAGCAGATTCTGAGCAGGATCTACTTTCAATTTTTAATGACAGAAAAATTACACAAAAAATTAGGAAATCTATTGCGGTTTTTTGAATAAAGTGAAAATTGCAAAAATGAGTAAATTCACTACGTATTGATCAATGAACTAATTCATATTGTAGTAAATATATTTACTTTTGTAATTTTCACTTCGTTGAAAAAACTGTATCTTATTCTATATAACGATTTTGCCAGTCAAAATTTTGACAGAACCTGCTGACATGTTATGCTACCAAATTGACAGCAGAAACTATAGTTCACACAATCAACTATAGTTAATTATGAAAATGATGAGACTACTGATTTGAATGAAAATGATATGCCTGATGATCATTAACAAGCTAATTCTAGAGCTAATCCTAGAGATTACAAGCTAATCCTAGAGATTATAAGTGATAATGAGGATATGATCATTAATAGTGAGGACGATGATAGTGAAGCAAATACAAGTATTCAATCTAACGTCAGCCTACAAAGTGAAAGGCAGGATGATAATTTAGATAATAGTGAAAATGATAATGAAAATGTTTTAATTATTAATGAGAATAAGAAAGAAAAGTACCTCATTCAATTAATTCGAGAGTGGGCTTTGGAGGGAGTATCGTCATTAATATGTCATTAAGATATTTCTAAACGTTATCGTGACGGTTAAATTACCTTAATGTGTATAACAAATGCAAGAACAATTCATGTTTTTCGCTTCTGATGATCCAATTCAATACCGCCGCAGTGATAAATTCATACTCAATAATCAGTTGAAATAGAATTATTGATGCGTCGAGATTAAATCATTAGTGAGTCGCAATCGAATCATTAATAAGTCGAAATCACGTCATTATTGAATCGAAATCGATTCATTATCCCGTCGCAAATTCATCGAAAGATGTGATATAAGTGAATCAAAATCGATGCTTTTATCAATTAGTTTTCGATATACGTTTTCAATGTCGATTTGATATCATTTCGATAAGTCATTTCTCGTTGGAATATTTCTTATTCGCTATAATATCTAATGGTCTTCGATCAACGGCATAGGTTAATGATTTCGTATCAAGTACTTATTGTTTGTACAATATTTAATACGCGGTAGTCAACGCACATTCGACATTCTCCGGTTTTTTTTCTTAACTAATACTATAGGAGAAGAATATTCCGATTCACTAGCTCTTATTATTCCTCTCTCGAGAAGTTTGTTAAGTAACTTACGCAAATTTTCTTTTTCTACGTAGGATAGATGTCTCGGTATAGCTGAAAAAGGTTGATGCTCTTTCAATGTCAACTTTAGTTCTGTGTCGACTGCAAGAACTTCAGGACGTTTTGGTTTCAAGTACTCTTTTTAAAAAATCTCGCGTACTTCCGTTTGTACAGGCACCGGTAATTCAGGATTGATATTTAAATCTACCGCAGGCTTCTCTCCATTATCTGAAATGTCTATATTTAGAATTTTTTTCTGAGCGCGTCTCAGAGTTATCGTGTTTTCTCATCAGAGTGTAGCCTATCTCACGTAGCACATCTCGGCCTAATAATACTGACGGTTTCATGGTATTACTCGAGACTACGAGGATAGTAAGATCGTCCTTGACCATATCATCAAAGACCATTCTCGATTTTACAGTAAATTCTAAAATTCTCAAGAGTTATTGATTCCACAGAAGCGTACGCCTGTCTCCTTCGCGATCGACATAATCTTTCTAGGTATGAATTTTTCCTTTATAAGACTTACAGCGCTTCCGGGATCAAATAAAGAATCTAATTTCAAACTCATATGCTCAGTTTCGTCTACCAATTCGTACTGCATATTATATTGAAAATCGTTTACTTACCTCAGGAGAAATTACGGCTACATTTAAGATCTGCTCTTCGTCTACCTCCGTTTTGGCCAAAACAGCTTGACAATTCTTCGCGATGTGACCTACAGTACCGCAGCTATAGCAGGTAAATTGTTTCTTCCTCTTCTGGTTCTTCCTCGCCTGGTCTCTCTTCGCTTGCTGACAATCTCTGGCTACGTTGCTCCTTGTTCGTTGCAGTTGTAGCAATGAAGTGTTCTTCTCCTTGATTTGTTCTCATCAATGCTGCTCTCAGCCCTGCGCACGGGCTTGTCAGTCTTCTTCCGGAAGCTACCATTTAGTCCTATCTTCTGTCTCAGCGTAACCTTTCCGAAAGTTTCCAGTAAACTTGCTTTCGTATTGAGTCTTTGGATACTCAGTATCGGATCTGGTATCCCACAGGAACTTTGTTTGCTAAAATGACTTTTACATGGAGGTACTCACTAAATAACTCACCTCTCCAGGTACGCTCTTCAAATTACTTCCTGAGGATTAGCTTACTGACTTTGTGGTGGAACATGTTTTTCATGTCCATAAGAAGTTGTTCTACCGATATTTCCAGAAATTCTGGCTTAGAATACAACCAATCGAACGCCTTGTCTTTGATTCTTGCTGCGATTAGCACTCTCGTGAATCTATTATTCAACTCATACGTCGCCTGGAATAATTACAGTTGTCATTCCCATCGATCGAAATCGTCTGTTCCATGAAAAGGAGACAACAAGTCGGCAATCGCATTGATATTCACCTTAGGTTGGAAATTGAGCCCAACCGATTCTGCTCTGTCTTACATCGTGGGTTGATTCCGTGCACTGGCACTTCGTAGCATCTCCAACTCACGTCGCACAATTTCTTAATCCCGTGCCATCAATAGATTCTTTCTTTCGCGAATCTCCAATTCGCTCACCAAAATGGCAGAATTATTGGTAATAGGATCGGTTCGTGTAGCCTCTGTCACTCCAGCGGCATCCTTAGGCTCTCTCTCTTCGATTAGTTTTCTTCTGTGAATATTCGGTTTCGGACTGTGTTTCGGCATTTCATCCATATCCAATCATTGTGCCGAACACTTGCAATTGTCGAAAAGAATATATTGGTTCCACGACGGGACTCATATTCGAAAATAACATGAATTTTTAACTTATCCATGATTATACAAAAATTGCTGTAACAAAGACAATTCGAAAGATAATCACAAACCAAAACATGCATTTGAAAAAGTGATGATGTACCTTCACAAAAAAAAAAGACCAAAAACTGTAAAGGTGAAATGTCACAGATATCGACTGTCAAACTTAGTACTTAAGGAAATCGGACATTTCATATTTAATGACCTAATATAATCGTATGATATGCCACGTATGTGCAAGCTTAGTTACAACTAGCATTCGTATTATATTTACATTTTATGGCTGTTTATTAATTATAAGAGAAATATATAGTTTTTGAACTATGTTTTTAAGTGTGCTAAATAGTCTCGAGTGTTGTTTCATCTTTTTATTTGAAAATAGCACGCAAGACTTTTTAGTATGTCATTTCTCGTATCTGATGTCACGATTCATATGACTGCGGTGATTGTTCAGGAGCGATATGATACGTAGTGATTATGAGTATTTTGAAAAGAAAAGATGGAGTTATTGATAAATAATTGTCGCTTATTATATATAATTTACTTTCTTTAGCTGCAACGTAGTACATCTGTACCTATACATAATATGAATCCTACTAATCAGTGTATACTTTTCATCTTCTTTTAATTATTAAGAAAAACTTTTATGCTTACATTTATATGTAGAAGAAATCCTTCTTCAGATTCTTTTCTAGAGGGTCTCCAATTTCGTGCTTTGCCATGTATTCCGTATTCACAGGGAATAAATTAGGTAACAACAGTAAAGTTACAATTTTCATACCATCCAGGTAATTAATATTAAAATATCAACATTTTTATGAAGAATATAAGAAGTATGAATTCCGCTTTACAATACTCTGCTTTACAATAATTCTTCCACCTTGTCCGTCGGTTAATTCCGATATTTTATCGAGAGCCAAAGCATGATATTTCACAGAAATCTCATTAGAGAAGAAAGTATGCTTTCCATTGTAATTCATATTTTCGTGTCATGCCCAGGCTATGTTCGACATGAATTCCGTCGTCGGGAGTTATTAACGTCGCGCATTCAGCGCGTGACAATTATTCGTGCGACAAACTTTCATGAATACATCTCAATCCGAGAATCGAATCCTCTCTTCTTCCTACTTATTCACGCGCGGTAGCAAGACAATTTTGTCATAAAACGCTTCACTTCATGACGCCGGCAGCTCGACCGGACGCAATAACGTTCGTTTGTATATAATAAAGTTATTACACGTCGTGTCATAGTCCAATGAAGCGATTTACTCAATAATGGCGTCGACATTTTTACGGTATGGCCGTCGAAATTTGCATATGTCCGGCGAGAAGTTTCGATGCGACGGTTTACATGATAAAACTGCATTGCGACGATAAATTTTTGCGAAATAATCGACAAATTGCCAAGTGTTTTAATGAATATCGGGCGTGTGTGCGGTGTGAACGTGCGGCTGTAGAAAATATGTAGAGCGTGTCGGGGGGATATAATTTGTCACGCTCGCGAATTGATTCAACGCTGAAATCTACAATTTCAGCGAAAATATATTTTATACACGACAAGGTCGGGTTATTTCGCACCCGAAGATCCGTCAACGTGTTTGTTTTTCATTTGGCATCTAAGCGAACGTTATTTCGCATGATCTAAAAAAGCGGGAGAAACGTGCGTTTTTAGTTACAGGTCTATAATTTTGCTCAGCCTGCACATGACGACGGCCCGAGCAAAAAATTGTTAAATCCATCCTCATGAAGTACAAGGTCTCGATAAAGTTGAAAGTAGGATGCCCTAAAAAGGGATGCTTCATTATTATTACATCAGACTCCAAAATGGATCTTTTAAGGATACCTTAGATTTTACGCAATAAGGCTTTGATAGAAAAAGCTGAGAAGGAACTCAGAAAGATTTTTTAGGGATGACTTAGATCTAATAAGTAAGGCTTTGATAGGGAAAGCTGAGAAGGACTTTAGAAGGAGTTTTTAGAGATGCTGTAGATTTTACGAAATAACGTTTTAATATGGAAAATTGATGTGGGCCTTAGAAGAATCTTTAATAGATATACAAAATTAAGTTTTACTATAAAAAATTAATAAGATCTGAAACATGTAATAAAATTGTATAGTTTAGTATTATTTTTAGTACGTACGCTCTATCTGCTACTTTTAAAGATTTTTTAATTATACCGCAATTAAAAACAAATTTTATTAGTTTTATTAGTTGTCATATTCATTAGTCTCTTCCAAGGATTTTTCTAATATTGCCTTCTTTTGAAATCCAGCAAACTTTAATAAAAACAGGATTTTTATATAAATATATAAGAATGCTATATTTGATTGTAAAGTATGCTATATTTTTAAAATAAAAAAATTCTTGTTGTATACTAACAAGGTTGTAAAGAAATAAAGAAATTACAGTCTAAATTTCTCGGAATAAAAAGGACGAATATTTTTACTCAAGCAATAATAAAAATATTTCCTTATAAGACCCTATCAACATTGTCTTATAAAGATCCGTTAAACCATTTGTTACACATTTTGTAGGGCCCTTGTCTTTCTATACCTACTAGGGTCTGATTAATGTTAGAGAAAAATGATCAGGCCCTTACCAGCCCTATTAATTTTTTTACTCGGGAGACTATCTCTTAATTTTCCTCTCGTTTTCCTCATAAAAATAAGATCATAATTATACTGAATTATGATTTATTTATATATACATATAATCGAGAGAGATGCCTTCGTCTTGAAATACAGACTCGCGTTGCATTTCGGACGATATCTCTTCTAGAGTGCAAAAAACTCTGGAGATACGCAACTATTAACATGAAATATTAACGACTCGACTATTCGAGCTTCCATTTTCGAGCATTCCAGTCGCGAGTCGTGAGGGATGCGTATAGTCGCATGAAAATTATGCCGCGTCAAGTTATGCCGCGGCGCGTGCTAGACATTAATTGCTTATCTCCACTTTTTCACTGTAACTCATTAATACTCCATGTGTCGTTTGCTCAACAGATGCCGGGAAACACGATGATGGATAGCACGCTATTAGACAAGGAACTCCATCGAATTCTCATGAAGCGCAAGGAAGAATGCTTAAAGCTGAAGACTATGAACACGACGCTGCCGTTAGGTAAAGTACACACACATATTTATGCGTATGTAAATGTGTATTTCACATGAACGAATAAGAAAAGTCTCCACAGAGGATGTAAAAATCGTGGGCA